>NC_037668.1:148623062-148624276 GCF_003255815.1 Theropithecus gelada
TTATTTTTTTTTTTTTTTTTTTTTTTTAGGAGAGATTTATTTTTGTCTGCAACTATTTGAAATAGATGTCACCCTACTAAGCATTTATTTTTAATGACTGAAACTGGCAAAATCATTCTGCAGAAAAATATGCTAAATAATTCTTTCCTTGTTTTCACAAAACAAAAGCACTCTGTGGATGCCTTTTCCTGATTCCCTAGATTTCTAAATACATTTTTAACCTGATGATGCTGTAGACTCCAGGACTTATCGAGCACAGATGTTTGGCTTTTAGCATTGCTCCTGGTCCCTTAAGCCTTCTAGCTTTGGGGTCCTGAGCAGGATAACTAGGAAGGTGTTGAGTGTATGCAAGGGCTCCATAGTCCTGGTGCTGCTGCTTCCAAGCTGAGTGGCCTTGGGCATGTTACTAAAACTCTTCATGCCTCAGTTTCCTCCTATGTAAGTGGGAAGGATGTTTTAAAATATATCTCTGCTGCTAATTGGCTGAGTAATCTGGAGCAAGTCACCTAACCTCTCTATACCTCAATTTGCTCATCTATAATAAAATGCAGACAATAATAGTGGCTCCCTCATAGAGCTGTTGTGAATATCAAATGAGGTGGTGAATATTAAAGCACTCAGAATAGTTCGTGGTATAACAAGTGCTTATTATTCCTACAACTGCTAGGAAGGAAGCCCTGAGATGTAGTCATGGAGAAGTAAAAGATGATAAAGTGGTTGAAAAGAAATGGCGACAATAAAGGAAAGACGGGGTGGAGAGAAAAAAATAGAGATTAATAATTAAGAAAAGAATAAATGCATTTGATGGTGAAACTGAATGATTTTGAATGATGCTCATGTCTCCAGGCTTTGGTGTGTTCGTCTCTTACATTGGAATTGGAGTGGGTGTGGGTGGGTGCTTGTGGAGGGGGTGATTGGGAAGATCCTTCTTGGCACTAATCTCTCTGGTGGTGTCCTCTGAAGCAGCCATGACAAACTACCTACCTGTCCTAGCCTGAAGTTATGCACTGCTCTAATTATTATTTATTTTTTTTTTTTTTAAATGAAGTCTCGTTCCGTCGCCCAGGCTGGAGTGCAGTGGTGTAATATGGGCTCACTGCAACCTTTGCCTCCTGGGTTCAAACGATTCCCCTGCCTCAGCCTCCTAAGTAGCTGGGATTACAGGAGCCTGCCACCATGCTCAGGTAATTTTTTTTTTTTTTTTTTTTTTTTTG